>NC_052063.2:42618544-42645200 GCF_903992535.2 Arvicola amphibius
AGCAAGTCTCTTGCTAATGTAAATCGATTTTAAAAGGAAGTATACAAATTTAGAAAGAGGCTAATTAGACAATGTTCCACAAGTGGAGCATTGGGTAACTCAAGCACATCATAAACGATGTCCACAGTTGTGTTGTAACTGATAACCACAGTTTCCGCCCTTCTGTGAAAAGTCCTAGGATCTGAGGATAGGAAGCAGCCCTTTCCCAAAGGCCCTGGCCCTACACATTTACCAGCTATCCCATGCATATTCCCAAGATTAGAGACAGAGCTCTGTTATTGCTGTATACATCAAGGCCTTGGAGAAATCTCCCAAAGCCTAGGCAGGTTGCCAAAGTCAGAGAAGCCTGGTAGCAAGTGTCTTTTAGAAGTTCTGCACTTAGCATTTGATGTTTAGGTGTAAGATCCATTGGGAGTTAATTTGTGGAAGTTGTAAATGGCATCTCATGTACTGCATAGTACTACACTACTCAGTCGCAATGTACAAGAGTACAATTGGTGATATTAAGGATTGACCAATGTTTAGGAGAGAGTAAGTCACACAGAGTAGAATTTAGCTGAGGGAGTGCTGCCTCTGAAATACCCCAGAACACAAGGAGTATGCTAATCAGGACTATTAGAGATTTGGATGCTAAGATGTAAATGTTTATTTACCCTTTGTGTATACATGTATGTAGTGATAACAGCAAATGAGATGCTCACCCATAGAAAGGATAGAGTCTACCTGTGTAACTCTCTAGAATAAGCTGGATCATCATCGTTTTAAGAGGGATTTCTTAGTTGTGTTGTACTGGATGCTGTAAATATCAATTCCATGATATTTTGTTATGCATTTGCTGTTTCTTGGTATCAACTACATACATTAAAACCCAAAGAATGATTATAGTAGTGATGCCATGTATCATATAAATAATGTCTTGTGTTTTATCTAAAGTTTAGTTAACAGTTTACAACTAGGAAATACTAATTTATTACATTATTATATACAGTTTCTATTCAGTTCTCTTTTATTTGTAGTTGCTCAGCACTATCTGAAGGCAAACAATTGGTACCTTCGTGTGATAACCTGGGACTGCTTACAAAGGATGACTGTTAATATCCATCAGAGTACACAGCCTCTTTTCCAGGCAACTATATGCAATTCATCCCGAATGACATGTGACCTTGTGGTTTTAGGAATGAGGTAGAGTACATAGCCTGGGAAAGACTTGGCAGGATGTACATTATGTGTATGCAGCTATGAGAAAGCTATCTTTAAAAGTGGGAATTTACCTTGAGTGCTATCAGGCTGACATACTATGTCCACTGAGAACTGTATTGTAATGGAGAGTATATGGGCAGTGGAAGTGTAGAGAGAAGGTAAGCTCCACATATGCAGCTATGGGGGAGCCATTGTATATACTGGATGGAGACATGCCTGTGTGGCTGCTTTTGGGTATCTTACTTAGATCTTCTATTGCTGTGAAAAGACACCATGACCACAGCAACACTTATAAAGAAAAACATTTGATTGAGGCTGGCTTACAGCTTCAGAGGATTTAGTCCATTATCATCATGGCAGAAAGCATGGTGGATGCAAGCAGAAATGGTGCTGGAGAAAATGCTGAGAGTTCTACATCCAGATCAGCAGGCAGCAGAAAGTGACTATGAAATACTTCAACAAGTCCACACCTCCTAATAATGCCACTCTCCATGGGACATTGGGAGACATTTTTATTCAAACAACCACAGAATCAAAACCCTTATAAATACCTTTTCAACCAGGCTCAATAAGTAACTCAATAAACTCACTGTTTCCTCAGAATGGACCTTGGTGAAATTGTACTTTGTATCTTCATTGGGGATTATTGTTATAGGATAGAAATTGCTTCCTCCTACTTCACAGGGGAGAAAATTCTCACAACAGATCATAAACATATTTGTTAATGTTCCTACTTATCATGGTATTAGAAAAAAGGAAGCAGTACATAAAAAACATGTTAGAAGAATATAAATGTGTAAATGACCATAGTAAAAAAGGACTTAGATGTATGAACATGATTATGACTAGATGGCTACAGGAAAAGAAGACTGGAAAGGTTTTACAAGCTATGAAGATCTAAGTTGCTTAAGGTACATAAGAATGAGACTTAGGGATCATATATTTATTAAAGTTTGCAAGGTCAGATTCCAACTATGCCAAACAAAGTTTATTGAGTTGTGTCTGATTCTTGAAGTATTATAAAGTAGTTAAAAGTACAAAGCTAGTATAAAACTGATCCTCTAAGTGTTTAATAATCATTCTTAGAAGCTATTCTAATGTCATTAGAGAGAACAAAAGACGGAATATCTCTCATTTCTATACAAGAACTATACAAGCCTATAAACAAAGGCAATTTATTGATCATTTATTGTCCTGTTCATGGAGGACATGGATAACCCAATCAGTGAATTTGATTCATTATCAAGTCTACAAAAGAAAGATTGATGTGGGAAAGATTTCTTCAAGGCTTCAAAGGAAGCCACTGTACATAAAGCAAAGCTTTTGTCTTATGCTCACATTGATGGACAACTCATGATAGTGAGACTTGAAGAATCTGAGATTCCTTCCAAGCACAAGTGATCTCTAAAGACTAGCTGCTCAACTTGCCTTGACAACACAGAAAGAAAGATTAATTTTTGCCACCTGCATTAGTCTTCAGTACTCAAAAAGTAATTGTAATCAAAGTATAAGCGGATTGGTAACAACACAAGGGTTCACACTCCACAGACATTAGATGTAAGTCTACATGAGATGTTAGATAGCAAATCTCAGTAATATTTTCTTGATAAAAAGATTCTGTACGAATGTGAGACATCAGACCTTGGCTCCTAGAGCACCTGCACACAGGAAAGAAGGACAGACCCATAGTTGTTTTAACCTGCAAATAAAATGATGCTAAATACCTCTCCTCTGCCTATCCAGAAGACACATGGGAAGGGCATCATGCTGACTTTTGGCTGATGAAACAGGTATAAAAGGGTGTGACAGTTGGTTGTGGAATCATCACTCTGGAAACCAACTCTAGAACTTAAAAGGAAACCTCTAACAGATGGAAGCTAGTTTGAGTCCATCAAGAATGTCTTACAGATTTTGGATATGTTAGTGCTTCCCAGACAAAAGTACATCTTTCCAGACAACTCTGTCTACATCTGAGAGTTTGGTCTTTACGAGAGGCTCTATGGAAGGATATTATCAACTGATGGCCCAAATTCAACTGAAACAAACCAGAACAGTCATTGCCCCAATCCCATTGTAGTAGTTAGTCTTACCTCTTCAGAGGAAGGTGGGATAAGAACTGGAGGTAGAAATCAAATATACAATTTAGGGGAAAAAACACAAGTCTCATGGCTCCCTATTGGCTCCATCGTGACTCACAATCTACTTCCCACTGGTGTTCCTGATTGCTAGGCTTGCCCGGAGTAACTCAATAGCTAGAATTGCACAGCTGAGCATCAAGAAAGTAGCAGTTCCCCTACTAGATGAACAGAAATCAAATGACTAAGCCAACACAGCACTTCCCAGCTCTGCCATTCCACCCTAGGGGAACACAGGGCTCTAGTATGGAAAATTGGTATTTTAGTAGAAACTCTTTCAGTCTCTCAGAGCACTTCCTGTTCCCCTTCCAAAAAATGGCATCCCTTGCATGTGTGTTCCATTACAGAATCACTGACCAGTGTTCCCTCATAGCTCAGATATTCTGAAGCCAAACCTAGGTCACATTAAACCAGCAAACCTTGATAAAGGAAAATACATGATTTTTATGATTTCTGGAAAGTCTTAGAGGCAAGAAAGTGATGATGTAAATGATGTAATTATAATCCACAAAATTAATCTAAAAAAGTGGAACAGGTTTATGGTCATGTGCTCCAAAGTTTATTAAAGGTATCTGCCACCAAACCTTGAATAGTAGATATTTATAAGCCTCTCAACTTGAGTGTTGGTATTTAAAATAAGAATATATGAGGAACCACCTACAAAGACATTTTAGCCAATAAACAAAAAGTCTTTCACAAATTAACAGCAAGAAAAAAAAACAAAACCTAAGTAAATAAAGAAGCAAATAACTAATTCTTGGGAACATTATGCTGTGTATAGTAAACTTGCAGCATAAAATGAATACAATTCAATGACAATTTTCAACAATTTGTAACAGAAAAGCTGATTACAAAGTTACATTCATAGTGGAAACACAAGGAGTGATCAATGACATTATGAAAAAATAATTATGAAAAATAATTTAATATCTGCTTGCTGTCACAAGGATTATATCAGAAGATACAGATTCTACCCTATCTACATTCCCAACACCATGAACACCTGAGAAACCTTGGTATCTCCTTTTGTCCCTTAGAACTAAACATCACTGAATCATGTCATTGTGGCTGGTGAGAGCAGAAAGTTAGAAGCATTCTAATTATGTATTGCCAAAAGATAAAAAACATGACCATAGTACTAACAGATTTTAAAATATCTGAAATATTTATGAGAAAAACTTAAAAGTGTAATGCAATATTCAGAAATTCTAAAAACCATATCATCAGTTTTCCAATCTGCCTTCCCACTACACACCAAAAAAACGCCCATGCATGTACACTGGACAAATGATATTACAAGCATAATATCCTACCATACTAGAGCTCCCTCTTCCCAGGAAATACATACTCAGGGAGGCTCAGAGGACAAGGAGCACTGGCCGGGTCACTACACAGACCAACAGAACCATAGCCTGGCTCATGGTCCATCAAGATCCCAGCAGAAATGACAGCTCAACAGACCTTCTCTGAACACCCTGTACTCACCATGGCATAGCTTGTGGTCTTCCTTACAAGTCATTACAAGAGAAGCAGAGAAGAATCCTGGAAAGAACAACCTGTAAGCTAGCACACACTATTATTTCTGCTTGCTAAGCCTTCCCAAAGTCCCTCACTCGCTAACACCACCCTGCTGGGACTAAGAATATTATCAGCTCCCATAATGGGTGATCAGAGATCAAATTACTCAGATATCACAAAACTTTCTGTTCTGCCCTTCAAGCACAGTAGACAGGGCCTTAGTCCAGAAAGTTTGTATTTTAGTAGAGATTCCTCCACTTTCATGGAGCATATATGTTACTCATCCAAAGCCCAGGGTCCTTTGTGTGCACATCACATTACATGCTCAATGTGCAGTGCAGCCAACACATCACCTTCATACATGGAAAATCCTGCAGCAAAAGACAGGTCACATTCACAACTGTTGTTAAATTAAAGCAGGCCATGAATTAGAAGACACTGATGGGCCATGGTAGGGCTTGAGGACCGAAAAGAGAATGTAGATACGATATAGTTATAATCTCAAGAAATTATTTTGAAAAGTTGAAACAGTATTAATGGCCATGTGCTCCAGAAACTAGGGATTTGTATTAGAGCACATCAAAGATATCTCATACTTTTACCTCAGGGTATATATCTAAAACCAGTAAAATAACAGTCCTGTTAGGCAGGCCCACAACATTTCACTCAGATCTATTTTGGTTGAACTATTGTAACTATAGTTTCTTGATTGCCTTGTCTGTGGACACCAAGAAATAACCATAAAGACACTTATGGAGCATCTAAAATTGATTACCTAGTTCCACATTGCTAATCTCAGCTACTGTTGAAGTAGGAAAGTTCTCAACCAATGTCCTACCTCTCCCTTTCTGCACTGTGATTCTAACAGCTTCAAGCTTTGTTTATGCACTCAATTCTTGAGGATCCCTCTTCATCTATAATCAAACACTAAAAGTCAGAGAGACTGGAGATCACTCATTACCTGGTTTATTTTTCCTTCTCATTAACCAGTCAAAGCCCAGTCAGAAAGAGGTCTGATCTCCAAAATAGATAAAGAACTCAAGAAACTGGAAGTGAAAATTCTGGTTCTGGCCCTGACTTCTGGTCATCCTTACAGCTCCTTAGAGCAAAACAAGAGAATCCTGAAAGAACCTGTAAAGTACCCCCTATTGGTGCTCCAGATTGCCAACCAGAGTCCCTCATTGGCTAGGACAACCCAGCTAGGATTCAAGACATTAGCAGTTACCCTACAGGATGAGCAGAGATCAAATGTCTCAGGAGGCAAAAATCTTCCAGGTTTGTCCTTCCACACTATGGTCAGACAAGATCATAATCATGGAATTTAAAGTTTAGTAAAATCTTCTATCTCCCAGAGCACTTTCTGTTCCTCCTCCAAACAAATGGGTCCTATCTGTACATATTCCATTATACACTCATGACCTCTTGAGCAGCATGTTAGAGGTCTTTGACTGGGAAGTGGGTGTTTTGGCTGGTTGTAAATCATGGTTGTCTCATTTGTTATAGGAATATACCTTAATGGCTTATTAATCCTGGTGAAGAAACATTTGCAACTCATGATACTAATCTCTAACAGACATGGTTAGATTACTACTTATCTTTGGGGAATTTGGGATGCAGCCCTCCCTCACTTAAATTCTACTTGGTGTGACTTAATGTCTCCTAAGAACTGGTAAATTCTTATACTATTAATTCTATTATCAATTATGCTCTCCTACTTCACAGTTTAGCAGTAGAGTGATAGTCTACACAAGAGAAACCATTTACGAACTCCACAAAATTAACTACAGAAGGATCCTAAAACTAAATGTTAAAAGTGCAGAATTTCTGAAGATACTAGAGAGACTTGTAGTCTCCAAGTTTGGAAAATTTGGTGATATCTCTCCACATGCAACAACATAAGCACTACAGACACCACCATTTGCAGCTCCCAACACACTGCTCTGTGCAGAAACAGCCCAGGCAGTGAAGTTATTCAGAGGCTGCCAGCAGAGTGTTGCAAGGATCACTTAGGACTACTTAGGACAAGGCAGGAACACAATAAACTCTGTGTTAGTCCACTGGCTACAACCCAGTCAGGGGAGGATGCACCACACAGGCCACAAGCCTCAGCAGGCCACTCTACCTAGTTTGGGGTAGTGGACCCTCACCCACCAAGCCCAGCCACGGCTCTGCACATGGGGAGAGCAGCCACGTGCACCAATGCCGGCCACCCCTACGCACCCGAGGACATTGGCCCCATACTCACCTTGACCCACAGCTCCTCCCATCTGTAGAGAGCAACCACTTATTCACCAAGGTGCAGCTGCCTTGCTGACAAACTCTCTCCACACAAGGGAGCCCAAGACGCAGTGCATGAAAGAGACAGTGATTTCTTCAGGAAGCACTAGCCTTGCTCCCGGATGAACCCTCCCATTTGACTGGTGGAGGCTCTGATTGGATATTGAGGTCTGAGTGTCAGAACCAGGTGAGCAGAAGAAATATAGCACAGTGTTCCCAGCACTGGCTGCTAATCTAAAGACAGACAAATCCCAGATTGGCTTGAGATATAAGTAAAATTCAACAGCAAGTGTCTTGCTAATGTAAATCAATGGGTTTTGTTTTAAAAGAAAGTATATAAATTCAGAAAGAGGCTAATCAGACAATGTTGCACAAGAGGAACTTTGGGTAAATCAAGAACATTATAAACAAAGTCCAGAGTGGCGTTGCAACTGATAACCACAGTGTTTTTTTTTTTTTTTTGGTTTTTCGAGACAGGGTTTCTTCTGTAGCTTTTGGAGACTGTTCCAGAACTAGCTCTTGTAGCCCAGGTTGGCCTCGAACTCACAGAGATCCACCTGCCTCTGCCTCCCAAGTGCTGGGATTAAAGGTGTGTGCCACCACAGCAAGGCTCTGATAACCACAGTTTTTACCCTTCTGTGAAAAGTCATGGATTCTGAGGATCAGAAACAACCCTTTTCCATAGGCCCTTGCCCCACATCTTTACAAGCTCTCCCAAGCATATTTCTGAGATTAGAGACAGAGATCTGTTGTTGCTCTATACATCAGGGCCTTAGAGAAACCTCCCAAAGCCTAGGCAGGTTGCCAAAGTCAGAGAGACATAGTTTCAAGTATTTCATAGACGTTCTGCACTTAGAATTTGACATTTAGGTATAAGGTCCATTTGGAGTTAATTTGTGGAAGTTGTAAATGGCATCTCATGTACCATGCAGTACTCATAGAATTGGTGACATAAAGGACTGACCAATGCTTAGGAGAGAGTAAAGCCACACCAAGTAGAATTTAGCTGAGGGAGTGCTGCCTCTGAAATACCACCAAAGACAAGTAGTATGTTAATCAGGACTATTAGAGATTTAGATGTTAAGATGTAAATGTTTATTTACCTTTTGTGTATACATGTCTGCAGTGAAAACAGAAAATGAGATGATCACCCATAAAAAGGATAGAGAGTCTGCCTGTGTAACTCTCTACAGTAAGCTGGAGCATCATAGTTTTAAGAGGGATTTCTTAGTTGTATTGTACTTGATGCTGTAAACATCAATTCCATGATATTTTGTTATATATTTGCTGTTTCTTGGTATCAACTATATACTTACATTAAAATTCAAAAGCATGGTTATAGTAGTGATGCCATGTATCATATGAATAATGTCTTGTGTTTTATCTAAGGTTGAGATGAACAGTTTGTACCTAGGAAATACTATTTTATTACATTATCTAATACAGTTTCTATTCAGTTTTGTTTTATTTGTTGTTGCTCACACTATCTTAAGACAAACAATTGGCACTTTTCCATGATCACCTGTGGCTGCTTACAAAGGAGGACCACCACCAGGTTTGCTGACTGTTGATATTCCATCATGAAAGAAAGTATCCCCTCCATCTGAGTACACAGCCTCTTTTCCAGGCAACTATATGCAATTCATCCCTAATGACATGTGACCTTGTGGTTTTATGAATGAGCTAGAGTACATAGCCAGGAAAAGAATTGTGTAAATCTGTGTATGCACCTATGAGAAAGCCATCTTTAAAAGTGGGAATTTATCTTGAGTGCTATCAGGCTTACATCCTATGTCCACTGAGAAATGTATTGTAATGGAGAGTATATGAACACTCAGAGTGATCAATGAGATTATAAAAAAAGTATACAGACTGACATAAAAAGACTTCCTGCTGGAAAGTGGTGGTGTACATCTTTAATCCCAGCATTTGGGAGGCAGACACAGGCAGATGTCTGTGAGTTCAAAACCAGAAAAAACCCGAAACTAAAAAAAAAAAAAACAAAACTTACAAAAAAGTATAACAATCAAGAATGTAAACAATATTTAAGATAAATATTTAGAAAAATAGAATAATTTAAAATCTGCTTCCTGTCACAAGGATTATAGCAAAAGATATAGATTCTGCCCTATCTACCTGCCCAACACCATGCAGACCTGAGAAACCTTGGTAGCTCCTTTCGTCCTCTGAAACTAAACATCATTGAATCATATCATTGTGGCTGGTGATAGCAGAAAATTAGAAACATTCTAATCATGTATTGCCAAAAGAAAATCAACACCACCATAGTTCTACCACCTTTTAAACGATTTGAAACATTTATATTACAAACTAGAGAGTGGAATGCAATACTCAGAAATTCAAGAAACCACACGAACAGTTTTCCAATCCTTCTTCACACTGAACACCAAAAGCATGCCCCTATGTGTACATTAGACAATGATATTACAAGCATAATATCCTACCATACTAGAGCTGCATTATTTCTCTTCCCAGAAACTCCATACACTGGGAGACTCAGAGGACAAGGACCACTGGCCAGGTCACTACATAGACCAACAGAACCATAGCCTGGTTCATAGTCCATCCAAATCCCAGCAGAACTGACAGCTCAAGAGATCATCTCTGAACACCCTGCACTCACCCTGGCATAGCTTGTGGTCTTCCTTAAAACTCATTACAACAGAAGCAGAGAAGAATCCTGGAAAGAACCACCTGTAATCTAACTACCACTATTATTCCTGCTTGCTAAGCCTTCCCAGAGTCCCTCACTGGCTAATGCCACCCAGCTGGGCCTCAGAATATTATCAGTTCCCCTACTAGGTGATCAGAGATAAAATTACTCAGATATCACAAAAATTTCTGCTCTGCACTTCCAGTCCAGTGCACAGGGCCGTAGTCTAGAAAGTTAGTATATCTGAGAGCATATCCTCATCCAAAGCACAGGGTCCTTTGTGTACACATCCCACATGCTCCATGTGCAGTGCAGCCAAACCATCGCCTCTTACCTAGGATATCCTGCAGCCAAACACAGGTCACATTTACAACTGTTGTTAAAGAAAAGCAGGCCATGAATTAGAAGACACTGAAGGGTCATGGTAGGGCTTGGGCAACTATAGCAATTTGGTTTCATAATAAGGTCCATCCAGATTCTTGATTGCCTGGTCTGTGGACACCAAGTAGTAACCATCAGGACATTTATGGAGCATCTAAAATTGATTACCTAGTTCCACATTGCTAATCTCAACTACTGTTGAAGTAGGAAAGTTCTCAACCACTGTCCTGTCTCTCCCTTTCTGCACTGTGAATCTACCAGCTTCAAGCTTAGTCTATGTACTCAATTCTTGCACAGATCTCTCTTTATCTAAAATCACACACTGAAAGTCAGAGAGACTGGAGGTCACTCATTAGCTGGTTTATTTTTCCTTTTTACTGACCAGTCAAAGCCCAGTCCTGAAGAAGTTGCAGGACTATCTACCTAGCACTGGGCAGCAGAGGCAGGATTAGGTGTTTAAAGAAATTCTCAATTATACAGCACAAGGCAACAATATCACAAGCTCCCTCACACTCAACAAAGGTCAGAGGCCAAGGGCCACTACCCAGGTCACCACAAAGAACAACAGAAAACTGTCTGGTTCATCCCTGTCCAAGCAGCACTGACAGCTCAGCCAACCTGCTCCAGTGTAGCCAACCCTTTACTTCATAGCTGGGAAGTCCTGCAATCAAACACAGGTCACATTCAAACAGTAATTGTTGTTAAACAAAAAGAAGCCATGAATTAGAACACAATGAAGGGTCTATGACAGGGCTTAGAGGCAGGAAAGAAATAATGGAAATAATGTATTTATAATCCTGAAAAATTCTGTTCAAAAGTTGAAACAAGCTTTATGGTCATGTGTTCCAGAGACTATGGATTTGTATTAAAGCACAAAAAGCACTACTAACATCATTTCTATCAGAGTATACATCTTAAACCTGGAAAATAAATCATGGGAGGCAGGGACACACCATTTTATTCAGCTCTTCTATTTTACTTGAACTACTGTAACTACCGTAATTTGGTTTAATGATAAGTTATTTATATAGATTCTTGTATGCATCGTCTGTGGACCCACGAAATGGCCAGACAGGACATTTATGGAGCATCTAAAATTGATTACCTCAATACATACTGCTAATGTCAACTACTGTCACAGCAGGAAAGTTTTTACCCTACTTCTTGCCCATCCTTTGTCTGTTGTGACTACACTCGCTTTACAATTGGTCAGTGAACTCAATTCTTACATAGGTACCACTTCACTTGTAAATTCACAATAAAATCTACAGAAATTGGAGGAGACTCATTCAATAATCTATTCCTCCTTCACACAGACTAGTCAAGGTCCAGCCTGATAGGAGTTGCAGACTAGTCTTTGCAGCACTGGGTAGCAGAGGCAGGATTAGGTGTTGACAGCAATTCTCAGTTACATAGTATGATACAAGCCTGAGCTACAGGAGACATTAATCTAAACCAGTTGTTCTCAATCTTCCTATTGCTATGACCCTTTAATACAGTTACTCTTGATGTAGTGATCTCCCCACCTGTAAAACTATGTTCAATACTACTTCATAACTATATTTTTGCTAGTTATGAATTATAATATAAATATCTGTACTTTCTGATGGTCTTAGGCCAGTCCTGTGATAGGTTCATTTGATCCCACAAAATGAGTCATAACCCACCAAGTTTGAGAATCACTGCTATAAGATGATAAAAATAAATAGATGAATAAATAAACAGCACTTATAAGTGGAATTAAATTCAAAAACTGGGAAACATTGGAAAATAGAAACAAAGAGATTATAGCAATAATGCCATTGAAGAAAATGAAATCTAAAAACTGATAACAATATTTCACTTCTAAAAACAATAAAAATAATTGAACACTTAGTTATACTGACTTTGAAACATTCTCCCTGGTAAGGAGAATGCCATTAGTAAGAGAACAAATGACTTTGTTCCATGTAAAATGTTAGCTGCTGAGTGCTGTAAGCTGAAACATGGAGTTACAGCCAATGGCCTGTGTCTCAAGCATATGAGCTGATTAACTGTGTCAACCAAGATTGAACATATCTGGGAGAGTTCACTAATTGGAAAATGGATACTTAGGAGTTCAAGTTCTCCTCACTAAACTGTACACCCACCAGGGTCTGTCTTCATTCACATGGAAGAAAATAATGTATGATGGGAAATTACACAGAAAGTCACACACTGTGCCCAATCGGGTCCTTCTTTGTTATGGAAACCCCTGAAACCCATGGCCTTAAACTTCAGTCTAAGATCTAGCTATTGTCCAGTGTGTTTACCCCTGCAGTGTACACAGTACACTGTTCCTACTCTTTTGGTCTGAAGGGAGAAGTCATGCTCCACACACAAATCCTTTTATTTTTATTGCAATGGACACCCCACAATATGACCCAAACTGGTAATTTCTAACTGTGGTGCAGCAAGGGTAATGCCGTGTGGGGCTACAGACAGGATACAAGTCCACATCAATCAGTATAGGGGGCATTGACTCTAAATTGCTTTTCTAAAAGCTGAAAAATGCAGCTGTTCTAGAATTATTATACTTTCATGGCACACAATGTTGTGACCCTGTAATGGCCACTTCAGCGGCATGTTAGAGGCCTTTGATGGGGAAGTGGGTCTTTTGGCTGGTTGTAAATGATGGTTGTCTCATTTGTTATAGGAATGTACCTTTAATGGCTGATTAATCCTGCTGAACAAACAATTGAATCTCATGATACTAATCTCCAACCAGCATGGTTTGCACACTACTTATCTTTGGGGTATCTGGGATGCGATCCTCCCTTACTTAAATTCTACTTTGTGTGACTTCATGTCTCCTAAGAACTGGTAACTCCTTATACCATTAATTCTATTATCAATTCTACTCAGTTTAGCAGGGGAGTGCTAACCCACACAGCAGAAACCTTTTACAAGCCCCACAAAATTACCTACAGATGAATCCTAAACCTAAATGTTAAAAGTGCAGAACTTCTGAAGACCCAGGAGAGACCAGTGGTCTCCGAGTTTGGCATATTTGGTGATATATATCCACATGTGACAATATAAGCACTACAGGCACCAACATTTACGGTTCCCAAAGCTCTGCTCTGTGCAGACACAGCCCAGGCAGTGAAGTTATTCAGAGGCTGCCAGCAGGGAGTTGCAAGGATCTCTTAGAACTACTTAGGATGAGGCAGGGTGAGGCAGGAACTCACTAAACTCTGTGTCTGCTGTCTACTGGCTCCCACCCAGCCATGGGGGGGACCCACCACAGCAGCCGCGAGCCTCAGCAGGCCGCTTCACCTAGTTTGGGAACGTGGCCCCTCAGCCGCCAAGCCCAGCCACTCCTCCGCTCCTCCAAGGCCGGCCACACCTCACTGCCTGGGGACACTGGCCCCTTACTCACCTTGGCCCACTGTTTCTCCTGTCTGTGGAGAGCAATCCCTCACTCACCAAGGTGCAGCTGCCATAGTGAAACACTCTCTCCCAACAAGGGAGCCCAAGGAGCAGTGCATGAGAGAAACTATGATTTCTTCAGGAAGAGCGAAACCGGAAGCCTGGCTCCCAGAAGAACCCTCCCATTTGACTGGTGGATCTGCTGGAAGCTCTGATTGGCTAGTAAGGTCTGAGTGACAGAACCAGGTGAGCAGAAGGGACACAGTGTAGCATTCCCAGCACTGGCTGCTAATTATAATTCAACAGCAAGTCTCTTGCTAATGTAAATCGGTTTTAAAAGGAATATACAACTTCAGGAAGAGGCTAATCAGGCAATGTTGCACAAGAGGAACTTTGGGTAACTCAAGTACGTTATAAACAAAGTCCTCAGTGGTTATTTAAAATCCCTGAGTGTCATAAAAATTACATATAATCCTGACTTTTGGACAGACTCATAAGAGCTTTGTTTCTTTTCAGCAGTGAAATTAGAGTTTTACTAATATCTCTTAGGAAGGTAAATGAAAAACTAAATGTGGCTATATTCTGAAGAAAAAGGGTTTAAAAGAAAAGAGGAAATGTGACTAAAAGAAAATATATTTTGTGATTTTTTGGGGGGTATCTACTTGATAGGATGATTAAAATATTGAAATGAATTTTTATCAGAAATCCCACTGTTTCTCTTGGGAGTCATTAAAATGGAAAGGAATACATCATGAGAAAAATACTGAAATATTTGGAATTCTGTTACTGACAATTGACAGCTGTAAAGCTGACAAGAGTAAAAATAAAATTAAATAGCTGAGAAAATGTCCTGTGGCCAATTTCACATGGCTCTTCCATATCTGTTTGATTGCTTAAAGGTGCTGGTGTGTGTGTGCTGATGTGTATCTGAAATGAATGGGAGATTGGGACTAAGCCAGTGAATGGATCATGCTGAAAGTTCAATTTTAAACATACAAAAACACTGTTGCTCTGTTTATGTTTATATTTAGAAAAGACACTATAATGTGAGATACAAAAAATGAGAATTAGAAAAGGAGCTGTGTGAACAAGTCTCTTCCACTTGGCTTCTGTAAAGAGCAGATGCTGGGGTTGGGCGGGTGGCTCAGTTGGTAAAGTCCCTGCTGTGAAAGCATGAGCTTCTGTGTTTGGATCCCCATAAGAAGCCAGACATGTTGGCATGTGCCTGTAATCACAGCTCTGGGAATGCAGATCAAGGATCCCTGGGACTTGATGATCAGTCAGTGATTTCTAGGTTCACTAAGAGATCCTGTCTTACAGTAATGTGGAGAGGGATCAGATAGGCTCCGTGTGTCAGCTTCTGCTCCTGCACATACGTCCATCAAGCGAGCATGCACATGCATATCACAGGATCATCCCTCCCACACCCACAAAATAAATTCTTAGATATATGTATGTTTTAAATATTTTTATTAGCAGAATTTATAATTTCTAATAGTCAAGAACTCTGCTTACTCAACCTCCGAAGTTCTCCCTCATTTGTTACATTATGATTGCTATGTAACTGACTTCAGTTCTTTACAGAGACACCAGGGTAACTACCAACTGTACCTTGAAAGTTTAATGCATCAACATTCCAGGGTTAAAATAAGATTAGCTTCCTTAGTGTTTTCTGGGACTCTATTCAAATTCTACCTCCAAAATTCTGTCACCTTTCATTTCTGTTTTATAAGTAAAACCAAGTTCTTTGTTTTTAATTTCAAAATCCCACAGCTAAGGCTGTTTACATTATTTGGAACCAGTGGCTGCTTTTCACCAACAGGCCAAGTGGTATGCTATTAATATCTTTACTATCCTTAAATTCTGGTTTTTGACATTAATGCTTTGTGGCAAAGCCTGGTTTTTCTAATCTTAAAGAAAATAGTGTTTCCCCATCTTTATTGTCTGGCAATTGTTCACTTCATTCTCATTTAGATTCTATGTTTCTTGGATATACTTTTGTTTTCACTGGATTTTGGGAATGCTTCAGATTTCTCCTTTAAGAAGATGAAATGATACCATACGTATTGCTAATATCATCCAAGTTTTTAGAAAGTATAACCTTTCCTTTTTACTCCACTATTTTCTGATGTTGAAATCTATCCTTCCTGAAGTGCTTCTAGTTCAAATTTGAAAAGGCTAACATGCAGTCCTCCTGAAAAACTAAGAATTTTAGGCTGATCTCAGGCAGTCCCAACTATCTCTTGCTGCATCCAAAGTCCCTTTTCTTTCATTTTTCCCCACTCTTCCCTATTGAATGCCAATACAGCTTTCCCCATGGAGGATATTAGGGCTATAAAATATATGAATCTTGGATGAAATGTAAAAACATCTTATATACCAACATTTAGTTCATAAACAGATTTGATTTTGGTGTCCTAAATCTACTTTTTTTCTTCTAGGAATTTTTATTTTTTTTAAAAATGATGCCATACTGATTCTTAATTGATTTTGTTTTTCTCCATAAATGTTTTAGAATCTTGTTTTGATATGTTCAATACTTTAATAATTCATATTTTCTGCTTTTCTTTTAAAACTTTTCCTACATCATTGTTAATATGTCTTTTAAATAAGAAAGCCTAATCTTTTTCAGATGAGATCTATTTTCCCATTATTTCTTCAAAATCTTAATTATTGCATTTTTGAGAATTTCATGCACATATATAATGAAATATGAACACATCTACACTCTATTTATCCCCTCCAACTTTTTTTACCCCCTCAAATAAGCTTCCTTCTAATTTCATTTATTTTCCATAATTCCTTTCTTCTTTTTTTCAAAATTAGCTATTTAGATATTGAGTTCCTTGAATCGATAGTTTGACTATACGTTCTTAGAGATAACGGTGAATATTCCCCCCATGATATAATTTTTTTGTTTAGTCAATCATAACAGTTTCTGTTTCTATGCTTTTTTCCAATCAGAGTTTCCAAGTTTGATTTTTACCAGTGGATTTTTTTTTAACTTTTTGTACTTATTGAAACTAACCAGAGGTGCTATTTTTAAAAGTCCTTTAAGATCCATGATGATCTGCCTCTTCTTGGGTCTCATCATGTGTACTTGAGGCTTTCTTCAGAGTGGTGATTTTTGATTGTTACTCTATGGTTTACATTGACAGAATAAGATTAGATAAAAATGGAGACAGGCAAGTGATGAGTGAGCAAGGAATTCACCTTTGAACCTGAGGTGCTCAAGACCTCCAATACATGAATGTTTTTCATAGGAAGTCAAACTATCCAACATGCCAACTTTCCCCAAATTCATGTGTGGAAAGAAGTAAACGGACTATTTGACTTTATGAAGAATCATCCTCGTGCCATCTGGCTATGAACTCCTGGCCTCATTAAGGCTTTAGGATGAAGCTTTAATATTTTGCAGTTGTAGAAGGGAGTGGCGGGACGCCTCCGGCTAGCTTTACACCCGAAATAATTACACGGAAACTGTATTCTTTTAAACACTGCCTGGCCCATTATCTGTAGCCTCTTATTGGTTAATTCTCACATCTTCCTTTAACCCATATTTAGTAATCCGTGTAGCACCACGAGGTGTGGCTTACCAGGAGAGATCTTAACCTGTGTCCATCTTAGAGAGGAGAATTATGGTGACTGCATATGGCGACTGCCTGAAGCATCTCCCCACTCCTGCTACCCAGCATTCTGTTCTGTCTACTCCGCCTACCTAATTTTTCTGTTCTCTTAAAGGGCCAGTTTTCTTTATTAATTAACCAATGAAAGTAACATAGACAGATAACTCTCCTCCATCATGCAGTGTCCATCCCATCCCCATTGTTCCCTCTGAGTCCTGTTGGAAAGACTGAAATCAGTCTCTATCTCTCTTGGTGCCACTTCAGTGTCTTAGGTCTGTGTGGAACAGCTCTATGTTCTCACCTGCTTTCCATCTTTCCACAGAACTCTTCTCTCTTGTTAGCATTGTCGTTATAGGCTCATCACTTGTAATTTATCTGTTGTCACTTTAACAGCATCCAGAAGGGATTAAAGAGGGGAAAAGCATGTGCTAAGTCAAACTATTTGAGGTAGAAAAGCATGGTTTGGGGAGGAACTTATTTAGATATATGTATATTTATACATGGGTTTAATGTTGTATTGCCCTGAATTTCTGTTTAAACAGGTTTCTTCTAATGAGGTTTTGAGAGCAAATAGAATGAGTTCTTCCCATATTTTCAATTTTTCTCACTTTTTTATATATTAGCTTTTTGTGGTATGTGTATGTATATATGTTATATATACATATACATGCAGGGACATTCATCCACATATGAGTATATGTTTGGAGGTTAGAGGTCAATGTTGTATGTCTTCCTTAATCTCTTTTCTCCTTATTTTGTGGAGATGGGTTTTCTCACTGAACCTGATGACCGTTGGTTCATCTAGATTGGTTGACCACTCCAGGGATACATCTGTTTGTGCTGTGTTCACACACCTCCCTGCACTGGTCATAGATGCATGTCCTCATAACTGACTTTTCTTGAGTGTTAGGAATTTGATCTCAGGTCTTCACACATTTGCAGTAAATGCCTTACTGACTGAGCCATCTCTCCAGCTCCAACTGGACTTTTATTTACAGAATTTAGGAGAAAATAAAGGAATTACCCCAAGAGGAAGTGTTAGAAAAGATCAGATCCTGAGAACATGGTGTACTCCTGTAACTTGAAGAGTTTCCTCCAGCAGCAAGGCCTTCTGGAATTCTGAAAGGAAGCATGAGCAAGAGAGATGGGTTTCTAGGTAGAGGCAATGTTCAAGACCCAAAAGAGTTATTGTTCATTTCAGAGAGCTTAACACTGGAATAGGCGCCTTCAGTGGTATTTTTGCAACAATCATGTAACCCTCCTCACAGTTGTCACCTTGACAACTTTTAGTCTTGCCTTTGTCCACTTTAATGACACATCTAGAAGGGGACAGTGGAGTCTTGGTGGAAGGAGTTCATCAAACTGTCTTCCTTTTCCTGGCTCCTCCTTAAAGTCACTTATGTTTACACATTCACTAAGGTAGAAAATGAACAAATGAGTACACACATAGACACCCACTTTTTCCTCTCCGCTTAGCACTTTTCTCTTGAAGGGAGAGCTGAATACCCAGACATGTGTGGCTGGACAGAGGCCCAGAAAACTGGAAAGTGTATTATGTGGGATTCCATTGGGGAAACTCAGGACTGCAAACAACTCTGGCTCTGGATTTTCACACACCATCAATCCAGTGCCTGGCAGTCTCTGCTTCCCGCCTTCACCTCACCTCATGCAGAGAGCAGACAGGAGAAACTATGAGTTTCAAGTTGCAGCAGCCAAACCATGTTGTGAAGGGAAGGAAAGGGGAGAGAAAGTGCAGGGGGATCCTAAAAGGCTGCACCTTCCAGAAGCCCTGACAACTCCGTTTTGTGTGCAGGAATTTTCTTAAACAGCCTTTCACGGACATTTGGATATAGGAGGTGCAAGTGAGAAATTAGAATATTAAGGGCTGGCAGAGCAACATGCTGGCCAGCCTTCAAGAACCATCTCATAGAAGGAAATAAAAGTTCAGGTGTCTTGAAAAGGAGGCTATTCTTGGAAATAATCAATGATGCATGTTTTTTGTTTGTTTGTTTTTAAATGCAGGGTCTTGTGTAGTGCAAGGTTGGCCTCAAAGCCAATATTTAATAGAGAATTCTCTTGCCTCTACCTCCTTAAGAGTTTGGATTAGAGTCATGTGCTAACACACCCAGTTTTATGAGGTGCTGGGGAATCAAACACAGGGCTTCCTTCATGGAAGACCAGGCCTTTATCATCTGAGCCACATCCCTAATCTCCTGAAGATACACTTTGCTAGTGACAGAAGCAGCAGAGGACTCATTAAACTCCTGTGGGGGGCTAATTTACATGCCTCACAGAGCAAGAAACTGAGATACATGGGGACTCATTCAACTGCACATATATTATTTGGGACAATACTATACAACTTAAGTTTCCTGTATTAGAATAAAATATCCATGTATTCCTACCTTCTGTAGTCAGTGTAATATTCTCTAAGCATTTGGTAAATAATATTTTGATATTTGGTATCTTCTCAGATCTTATGCTGTCTATAATTCAATGTGTTTCTACTGCTTCTTCTCCACAAAAACATGTAGGCGGAGGTTTTTTTTAGGACTGTCAGCTCCCCCACTGAGGCTTATTATTAATTATAAATGCTTGGCTGATAGCTTAGGCTTGTTAATAATTAGCTCTTACATCTTAAATTAACCCACATTTCTTATATGTGCTCTACTATGGGACAGTACCAGTTTTCAGCATGGCATGTTCGTCTTCTACTTCCTCTGTGCCTTCAGTCATCTTCTCATGACCCTGACCTCCTTCTCCCCACTGTCCTCTCAGTTTGGATCTCCTGCCTTACCTCTTCCTGTCTAGCTATTGGCAAGTCAGCTCTTCACTAACAATGAGAACAACACAACTTCAAAGTGTGCAGAAGGATTATTCCACAGCAGCACGTGGCTTGTGTCTTATTAACTACTGCTTTAACAATGGCAGGAAGAAAGCCAGATTGACTCAGAGGTCCCCAGGACAGCTCAGCCATTGCTACTGCTAGCTTCAACACAAGCACCATTATCCTCTTGCATGAAGAAGGCTCCATATCCACTGGGTTGGATTTTGTGAATCTCATCTGAGTTCAGAACCTGAATTCCAATTGACCAGGGTAGAATTAACAGTCACTGTGTATAAATATAGTTAGAAATCATGGGAGGGATATTGGGTGTGTCTTCTGATAACAAAAGTGAACACTTTAATATTGTTTCATTGCCTTCAGCCAAACAAAAGGCATTATCAAACAATATCAAGGGTTTTTAGTAATGATGAGGGGTACACAAGAGTGTTTACTTGACCGTGAAAGAATTTTCTCACATAAATGAATGCCTTAAGTTGGATTTTCTTTGTTTTTGTGCACATGTGTATACACTTGTGCATATTGTGCTTTCATGTGGCATGTGTATTTGTATGCATGTAGTTGTGTATTTTTCTAATCTCAGGTGCCAATCCTCTAGAGATACTCTCACCCATTTTTTTAAATGTAGGGTCTCTCATTGGTCTGAGGCTTGATGATTCTGCTATATGATCTCCAGGTATGTTCTAGTCTCCATTTCCTAAGCTCTGGGATGACAAGTGTGTGATTACATGACAGGTTTATTGTTTTGTTTTTGTGGTACTTTGTTTCTTTCGACTTTAGTGATTAGACTCGGGTTCTCATGTGACAAGGATCTTGCTGACTGAACTGTCTTTGAAACCCCTCAAGACTGTTTTTATTTTATTTTATTTTTCACTGAAGCTCATTTGTGGTTTCTTGATTCAGGCTATGTGATTGTCAAAATATTCATGACCCCTACCTGAATCTTCTGACTCCATGACCACCCCAGAGACTATCATTGTATCTTGATAGAACTCAGTGAAGTTTCATTGTTGGCTTAAAATGGCTTGTTCAGCTGGTGGTTACTTAGCCTTTTCTGGGGAGGGGCCTAGTTACATTGTACAAATGTTGGACAAACTGAGCTTGTGGTGCCTTTGGTTTCCAAGAATCTCACAGAGGGTCTACTGTGCTTTGGAGCTTGGCAGTGTAGTCTGCACGGAGCTTCACCCTGGCTGTCAACCTGGAACAAATGAAACAGTAAGAGCAGCACACAGCAGGGAATGGTTCCTGGACTCAAGGCTTTGCTTATTTCAAAGAAAAAAGGTATGCTATTGTGCAAACCTGAGCAGCATTTATCTTAGAGCAGTTTAAATGCTTACATAGTCCACATGTGAGTGAAAAGGAAATAAAACAGCAGTAACTTAGTTAAAGAGGAAAAACCGGGTAACCTGTCAGCATTTTCATGTTCTAAACAAACTTGTCTTCTAGTTCTTTACACTAAAACAATTACAGTCTAAAAGTTGCCTTCATAGCTAAACACAGCAAAACAAATATTTCTATCTTCACTACCAGAAGACTTGGGACTAGTGATTAAGAAATAATATCGACAGGAGTGAGGGCTGTAGCTCACTTGGTAGAGTGTTTGCCCAACATGCATGAGGCCCTGGGTTCTGTTATCAGTACCACACAAGATGGGTATGTTTGCACATGCCTCTAATTCTAGTACTTGGAAGGTAGAATTCATCTTCTGCTATATGCTGGGTTCAAGGTCAACCTGGACTATATGAGAACCTTATCTAAATTAAAAAGTGATGAAGACAGGATTTTCCCCAATGTCTGTGGTTTCTCCATTCTAGGCCTAACTTGACATTACTTTTTCTCTAATTTCTCCAAATCATATCTTTTATTAATATCTTGTCTCATTGTATTATTTTTAAATTCTTTCCTAGTTCAGAAAAGTATTTCAGTTTGGTATGATGGATATAGTACATGCCTGATATTAATATTTAGAAGGTGGATGAAAGAAGGTCAAGAGTTTGAAATAAGCTTGGTCTACCTAGTGGGGTTGGAGATAAGTCTGGGACACATGGGAAAAAGAAAGGGAAAAGGGAAAGGAAGACAGGAGGGGATGTGGGGGAGGAGAGGTAGGGAAGGAAAGACTTACTAAAGAAAAATAGAAAAGTGGGGTTATTTTTAATTTTAACCTAAGAGAATTATTCTTCCTCCATCATAACTCCTATAGTTTATAAAAATCAGACTCAGAAAAACATATAAAGAAATAACTTTTTTGGTGGGAGATGGGAAATTGAGGGTGTACAAAGTATACTGCCTCAGTGTTACTCCTGCCGTGATGAAACATCATGACAAAAGTGACTTGGGGAGGAAAGGGTTTATTTGGCTTACATGTCTATACTGTAGCCCATCACTGAAGGAAGCCAGGTCATGTCAAACAAGGCAGGAACCAGGAGGCAGGAGTTGTTGTAGAGGCCATGGAGGGGGTACTGCTTATTGGATTGCTCAAGTAAGGGCACCACATCTGTTACAGCAGCTGCAATCAAAGTCACTACCTCATTGAGTTTTTGATAGTTAACTGTCATTCTCCATGATCTGCCTGTCTTCTGTACTGGCCAGACAAGAGAGTCAAAGGGAGATGTGATGGGAACGACCACCCCTGCATCTTTCAAGTCCTTGAGGGTAGCACTAATTTCTGCAGTTCCTCTAGGGGTGCAATAAGTGTTCTTGATTCACTATTTTCATTGGCAGAGACAACTCTGAAGGCTTCCATTTAGCTTTTACAACCCTACAAGCCTTCACTCTCCAGGTCAGGGAACCAATGTGAGAGTTCTGCTAACTGCTAAGTGTACCTATCCTAGTTAAACATTCTGTGACTGGGAAAATAACCACACAATCAGTTTGGGGACTAACTGGATGTACTGTGAGTCAGATATCAGACAAAATGTCATTAATTATCTAACCATCAGCCCCTATTTTAACTGGAGGGCCACAATATTTTTTGGAAGCTCCTGGAATCATCCTTAATTTAGAATCAGTAGCCAATAGACCTTGGAAAGTCTGATTGTTTCCTTTCCCCCACTGTACAGTTACTCATATGAAAACTGTAAGTCTTTCTGCAGAAGAACTAGAGAAATCCAAGCAGTAAAACTTTCAGGTGTTATAGTGGCTTAGATAGGAATGCCCCGCCCCCAAGACTCATGCACTTAAATGCTTGTTCACCAGGGAATGACACTATAATGAAATGTGGCCTTGCTGGAGAAAGTATGTCACTAGAAGTGGGATTTGAGGCTCCAAATGCTCAGGCCAGATCCAGTGTCTCTAGATCAGGACCCATTACATCCTCACCTCTTAGTGACTATTCACTGTGTTTTCTACCCAAATACACATGCATATTTGATTTACCTCTGATACCTAGAATTGAAATATGGAAAGCCAGTAAATAGTTACTAATTAATTAGGGGAACTGAAGCGCTCAGAAAATTACTTCAGTAGCTAGAACATATACAGTCTAAAGTTTTTTCCCAACAGACCTTCCAAAAGTTCATTTTTTTTTGTGTGTGAAACTGATTACACAGCCTGCCAAATTGATATCACGTTGAAAATAATTTATCAAGGAATTTTATCACAATTGCTAAGGTAGGTTTAAGGAATGAGTGGTTTTTTTATTTATTGAGGCAGGCTTTCTCTGTGTAGCCCTGGCTTTCCTGAAGCTTACTCTGTAGACCAGACTGACCTTGAACTCACAAAAAGCTACTTGCCTCTGCCTCAAAAGTACTGGCATTAAATGTGTGTACCACCACTACTTGGCTGAAATAAATGGTTTTTATAATGTTTATATGTGTCTATAAGTGTGAATGAGTGTGAGTATCCACTAGAGGGGAATTTCTGTGATGTAGAATATATTTGTTTAAGATGTGTTACATTTGTTTATGTTGTGAAATATTTGTCTAATGATGCAAGGATGTGTTGTATTCTTTTATCTTGCATTTGCTTAACTCTATAAAGCTGTGTTACCTGGCCCATCCAAAACATCTGATTGGTCTAATAAAGAGCTGAATAGCCAATAGCTAGGCAGAAGAGAGGATAGGTGGGACTGGCATACGGAGGAAATAAACCAAGAGGAGAAATCTAGGCTCAGAAGAAAAGGAGAAGCGGAGAAATGAGAAAAGGAGGAGAGGAGGATGCCAGGGGTCAGCCATCCAGCCACACAAGCAGTCACAAGGGAAGAAAGACATATAGACTAAAGAAAGATAAAAAGCCTAATGGCAAAAGGTAGACAGGTAAATTTAAGTTAAGGAAAGCTGGCTAGAAATAAGTCAGGCAAAGGTCGGGTAGTAGAATAAGTCCCATTTGTGAGCTGAGTGGTGAGTTACAAAAAGTTCAAAACAAAACAAAACAAAAAACCACCAACTACACTGCGATGATACTTTGTATTCAGATTATTGCTGCTTGTACCTAATATTTGCAGCATACTAGTGTGTTGTGAGTTTGAAAGGCAGGGCCAGAGTGGCCTTGAGAACAGAGGGTCCCAGCAGCTCAGCTACCACTCAGTTCTCCACTGGGTTAAGGAGAACTCTGTAGAAACATCTGTTCACTCAGGAAGGTCAGGAGGCACAGGCATGTTCAGCAGTTGTCCTTCTAAATTTCGTAGATTAACATAATCCAGACACCAAAGTGGCTGTAAGAGAATTCCTGACCCATCTGAACCTGGCAGTCCAGTGAGCTTTAGTTTCTGGGTTCTTTTGAACTCTGATGGAAGATGAGCTTCAATAGTTTTAGTGTCAGAGAAGCCTCAGCTATTGCAAGGTCAACATTTGGCAGCTGAAGTTAGAAGCTGACACAAGGACACCACACATTCTGTTCCTCTCACCTTTATTTATGTGTCACCACCTTTGTCTCCTCAGTTCCAAGTTACTGAGATGCAACTGTTGTGTGCCCGAGCTAGACACTGAAGACATGACGATAGTAAAGAATAAAATGTAATGTCTTCAAGGTGATAAAATCCTAATAATGGGACAAGATGCCATAAATAAAACAACAGAGGAATAAATAAGATGATGGACACTACCCAATGAACCATCTCTTCATCTCACTAAAAATAGTTTTAAAATATTTTAAAAAGAAATATGACTTTTACGCAGTTTCTTGAAGTGTTGAGTTAAAATTAAGGTTGGAATTGCTATCTGCTTGTAATCCTTCATTTAGAGCTCAGAACAAACATTCTTATATTTGAGGAAAGGAGACAGACAAAGGGAGGGAAGGAAGGAGAAAGAGAAAAATAGGGGAGAAGGAGAGGAAGGGAGAGAGGGAGAGAGGGAGGGAGGGAGGGAGGGAGGGAGGACCGGAGGAAAGGGACCAAAGGAAGTTGAGAAGAAGAAAGAAAGGAAGAAAAAGGAAGAGAGGCAAGAAGAAAAGGAAAGAGAAGGAAGAAAACCAGGAATAAATGAGAATGTGAATGGGGGAAAAAAAGAAAAATAGAAAGGGGAAAATTACTGAAGTCTCTCCTTTGCTAAAGATAAAATATAAGAAACAAATGAAGATGAGGCCATTACAAACATTTATTAAGCACCTTTGAGTGGTAAGCTTCATCTATGGGTTAGACAGATGGCCAGTGACTAGGAACCTTGTTCTCTGTTTAACTGAGGCATACCATGCCCACAAGGTATGGACAGTCCACCCACACTGCCATGGATCCTGTAGTTGTCCCTTCCTGATTTTAACTTGTATTTTCAGTGTTGAATTACAAAGTCACTCTCTTCCTGCTCCAGGCTGCGCCTGTCTAGTGACTCTATTCTCTTTTATTCCACATGGTGTCACTCTGTCCCTACCAAGGACACTGTCATCGTCCACAGTTTAGTTTCTTCAGTTTCTAATTGCTCTCTGACCATATTTATCTTGAGTCACAAAGGGGGGAATCCTCCTTGCTTTCAGTTATGTATGCACTGGTTACCCCACAAGGCTCCAGTGGAAAATTCCACTTCAGTGCTTACACAGTGGCCCTAGTTAAACTAGGTCACAAAACAGAACCAAAAGTCAGGGATCTGGGGCCGGGACATATAGAAAGGAGAAGGGAGGTGTTGATAAGGGTAAGTAATAAACAGAGAGGATGACAAAGAGGGTGACCAGAATACATCATATGCTGGTTCAAAAAGCGTCAAAGAACTAACTGGATAAAACGAGGTGAAACAAAACTAGCTTCACTCTCAGACAGCATCATGCTTCTCATTTCTTTTCAGGCTTAGAACAAACAAAACAAAACAACAAACAATAGCACACTAACAGAAATGACAACACCTCTGTTATCACCAAAGTGACAGAGTAAGAAAGTAATACTTCTGCCACGTCTCTGCCATTGATTCACTACAAATCTTCATATGTATTGTGATTGTATCATATAACAAGAGCTCAGTAAACAGGGTTTGATTAGTGAGAACAGGTAAATGTTTATGAAGAAAAATTGAATTGTGAAAATGAGTACATTTGCATATGGTTCTAAAAAAGAAACTCCCATTTTGTCCAATTTTATCTAGATTAAGGATTTTTAAGTGGTGGCAAAGGCAGATTTTGAGATAACAAAAGAAATGATTTTCAGACATTCATTGGCCCTTAGGGAGAAGGCTTGGACTTGCTGTGGTTG
>NC_052064.1:0-17403 GCF_903992535.2 Arvicola amphibius
GGGCACCACTATACTACCTGAGGTCTCTTAAGTCCTGAAGCACTCTGTATAAGGCTTAGAAAGCTTTCCTCTGCGTCACCTTGTGCATAGGAAACCAGGTTACTTCTAAGAGACATGCAGCACCTCCCTACAGAAAGAAGGGAGGACTAATACCCACAGAGGGGGAGACTCACTCAAGTGTAGTATTTCAGAACCTGCTTGGACAAAGTCTCATCTGTCAGTCACTTCCTGAGCAAAGGAAGGAAGGAAGGAAGGAAGGAAGGAAGGAAGGACCCCAATTATGTCTCCTTTTGTGTCCTTTTCTCATGTCTTCTTCTCATGCTCTGATGAATATTGTGATTCAAGTTGGCCATGTCCCCTGGGTTAACCCCAGTCCTTAGCATCTCCAGCCCACCCAACCAACAATGGTTGATCACACATTTACAAACTTGGGATGTATTTTGTCCGCTGTAAGTTTGGGGGTAATTTCATCAACTGTGGGACTTTGGTCTGACAGGACACTCACAATCTCTCATCACACCCACATAATATAATAAGAACTTCGTGTTCCTCCATCATGTGTTTATTGTTGTCAGGGAACTGAAAGCTCGCCTGCCAGCCAGCACTATCTTTCCTTGTTTCTCAGTTTGTTCTTTAAAAAAAATTTATTTATTTTTATCTTATGTGCATTTGTGTTTTTGGGCTCTCAGGCCTCTGGAACTGGGATTATAGACAGCTGTGGGCTGCCATGTGGATGCTGGGAATTGAACCTAAACTCTCTCTCTCTCTCTCTCTCTCTCTCTCTCTCTCTCTCTCTCTCTCCATAGCCCTGCCTGGAAAACTTTCACTCTGCTCCCTGAGTGACTAAAAGTGTTGTGCTTCCTTTTATTTTATGTTTATATGTTTATGTTTATATGTCCACAACAATGTGGACCCTAAGAGAGACACACATAGATCTAATCTACATGGGTAGTAGAAAAAGACAACATCTCCTGAGTAAATTGGGAGCATGGGGACCTTGGGAAAGGGTTGAAGGGGAGGGGAGAGGCAGGGAGCAGAGAAAAAATGTAGAACTTAACAAAAATCAATAAAAAATAAAATAAAGGAAACAAATAAACAAAATAGACATAAATTAAAAAAAAAACACACAAACCAAGTAGAAATAAACACCCTCAGGGGTGCTGGAGAGATGGCTTAGCAGTTAAGAGCACTAACTGCTGCTCTTCCAGAGGACCCGGTTCTGTTCCCAGCAGCTAACAGCTGTCTCTGACTCCACACACAGATAGACATGCAGGGAAAATACCAATGCAAATAAAATAAAAAATAAATTATTTAAAAATAAATAAATAGATAAACAAACAAACAAACAAATAAATGCCTTCAGTACCACATTCAAGAATTAGGAAACGCTTAATCCCAGCACTTGGGAGACAGAGGCATTAGAGGACATGAGTGAGTTAAAAATTTAGACTCAACTACCAAGTGAGATCATAAGACTTGTGCACTGTCTCATAGGCCCTAAGCTCCCATGCTCAAGTTTCTAAGACCAAGGAGATAGTTCATAATGTCTCCTCCTTCCCTTCCTTCCTTCCTTCCTTCCTTTCTCCTTCCAGAGAGAAGAATTTTTTTTTGTTTTGTTTTGGGAAACAGGGTTTCTCTGTGGCTTTGGAGCCTGTCCCTAGAACTAACTCTTGTAGACCAGGCTTATCTCAAACTCACAGAGATCCTGCCTCCTGTGCTGGGATTAAAGGCATGTGCCAATACCACCCAGGCAGAGAGAAGAATTTTTATGATTTATTTAACTTTATATGTGCAATGGTGTGAGGGTGTCAGATCATCCAAGACCTGGATTTACAATCACGTATGAGCTGCCATATGGGTGCTGGTAATGGAAACCACTTCCTCGGAGCCACTGATCCATCTCTCCGGGCCCTTAATTTTTTTTTTTAAAAAAAATATGTTTCTCTGGGTGGGCCTCTCTCTCTCTCTCTCTCTCTCTCTCTCTCTCTGTGTGTGTGTGTGTGTGTGTGTGTGTGTGTGTGTGTGTGTTTATGGGGTGGCTTTTGAACTCACCAAGACGAAAGCATTCTAAAGGACTGGTTCCATATTGAAAATCAAAACAAAACACAAACAAAAAAAAAATAAAACATAAATTAAACCAGAGAGAGAGAGAGAGAGAGAGAGAGAGAGAGGTCAATTTTTCGATTTACAGACAGGTTTATAGAGTGAGTTAAAGATATTATACAGAGAAACCCTGCACCAAAAAATAATAAAAGAAGAAAACAGAAAAAAAAAAAGGAAAAAAGAAAGGAAAGAAGGAAGGAAGAAAAAAACAGGTGTTTTCCTTTTTTTCTTTGTTTATCTCAGGTTATTTTATTTAATTTTTTTTTTTAAATAGTAGCAGCAGCAGTATATTTTGGGCAGCTGCCTAGCTGAGTAATGGTAGCAGCTCATTTCTTTATTCTCAGTTCTCAGCCCTCAGAGATCAGGAGAGGCAGAGGCAAGCAGATCGCTGTGAGTTTGAGGCTACCTTTTTCTACAGTGCAGTGTGAGTTTCAGCACAGGCAAAGCAACAGAAACAGAGAAACCCTGTCTTGAAAAAAAATTGTGTTTAGTACAGGCCTTTAATTCCAGCATTTGGAGGCAGAGGTAGAGGCAGGGGCAGCTAGATCTCTGTGAGTCTGAGGCCAGCCTTGTCTACAAAGCTAGTTCCAGGGCAAACAAGGATACACGGGGAATGCCTATGTAGAAAAACCACAAATGAACTAATAATAATAATGATGATGATGACGATAATAATAATGGTCTAAGAGCTCAATTAATTGACTTCACCCACAATTCAAAAATTAAAAAATAAAACAAACAAAGAGAGTGTCCGACTGATCAGTGAAAGAACTATGTGGACCAGGGGGCTGCCACAATTATGGCTTGGTGAGAGGGAGGAACAGAGAGAGGGTGGGAGGGAGGGGGGAGCGAGGCAGCAAGGGCAGTTCCTTGCCACCTAAATGCCTTTCAAACACATTTCACCATGGTAACCACTTTCTTGCTTTCTTGAGATTCTTTTTCAGTAGCTGTGTTTGTACAACCCCACACCCCACTTCTCATACTAAATACCGAAAATTAAATTAAAAAATTAAAACAGCCATGGAAGAATTCCCACTTGGATATCTTTTCCTGCCCCACTAAACAAAAACAACAATTACAAAAATATGCATATCTAAGCGGATCAATCAAGTTGTAGCCTCACCCTTTAATGGTTCAGCAAGGAGTTCTAGCTGTTAGGAAGGGCTGGTGACCTTGAATTTGACAAATCTGTTAAATCTGGAGTCTCACTCCTACCAGGTGCCCTCGGGGGACAGGAGTGGAGGCCAGGGTCCCTGCAACAGGAGATCTACAGGCTCTTAGTGTTCCTGGGCCTGCTTAGAAAAAGACAAGAGACATGAGACACAGAGACTTTTTTTTTTTGTTTGTTTGTTTTGTTTTCTGAGACAAGGTTTCTCTGTAGCTTTGGCACCTGTCCTGGAACTGTAGAACAGGCTGACCTCAAACTCACAGAGATTTGCCTGCCTCTGCCTGGCACAGAGAAAATTAAAACAGCCGTGGAATAATAATATAAAAAATTCTCCCTTTGATAGCATTTCCAGGAATACTAACATAGTGAATTATTTGGAACATTTCCACTTCAGACAGAAAAAAATAAAAATGTCATTTTATTGGTTTCTTTTAGAGGGTCTGTTTCCCGCTGGGATGGTTCTCATTTGCTGTGTTGTTGAAGATGATCTCCTGATCCTTGTCTTTCCAGTTCCTGAGTGCTGTCTGGCAGGACAGACATGGCTCAACATACACTCAAGGTTTTGATGCAGTACTGAGAGCCTGGAGCTGGCCAGGCTGGCCTCGAACTCCCAAGGGATTCACCTGCCTCTGCCCCCTATGTGCTGGGAATAAAGGCCTGCACCACAACTGCCCGGCCAATTTCAAATTTTATTTAAACATCTCAATGTGCCTGTATATGTGGGGGAGACAGGGAAGGTGTCACATTTCAAAACATTTTCATAACTGTACTTGCACCACACTCTTTTACATTTTATTTTACTTTTATTTAAGACAATGTTTCCATTTGTGTAGGACTTACTTTAATTTCAATTTTAAATAGTTTTTATGATTTATTTAAGTTTACTTTATGTGCGGTGGTTTGAAGGTGTCAGATCACCCAGAAACTGGATTTACACTCACTATGAGCTGCCATGCAGGTGCTGGGAATTGAACCCAATTTCTCAGGAAGAGCCACCAAGCTAGATCTCCAGGCTCTTAATTTAAAAGTTTATTTATGTGTCTCTGGGTTTGCCTGTGCCTGTGTTTGTATTTGTGTTTGGTGTGTTTGGTGTGTGTGTGTGTATGTGTGTGTGTGTGTGTGTGTGTATAGGTGGGGTCACTTTTTACCTCACCAGAGGAAGGCATTCAAGAGCACTGGCTCCATATCTGGGAGAGGCAGGATCTCTGGGAGTTTTTGGCCAGCCTGGTCTACAAGAAAGGAGCTAGTTCCAAGAACAGTCTCCAAAGTAGCAGAGAAACCCTGTCTCATAAAGCAAAACACAAAAGCAAACCCAAAAATAAATACAATGAGAGAGAGAGAAGAGAGAGAGAGAGAGAGAGAGAGAGAGAGAGAGAGAGAGAGAGAGAGAGAGAAATGTGGATTTCCAGATTTCCAGATAGGAAACAAGAAAAAAAAAAACATAACGTTACCAAGAAGACAACCTGATCAATACAGTGAGTTCCAGGACAGCTAGGGCCATTACACACAGAAACTGCCTCAAAAAATAATAAAAGAAGAAAACAGCAAGCAAGCGAAAGAAAGAAAGAAAGAAAGAAAGAAAGAAAGAAAGAAAGAAAGAAAGAAAGAAAGAAAATGCAGGGTTTTTTTCTTTTTTGTCTTTGTTAATGCCAGGTCATTTATTTTAATTTTAGTTTTTCTTTTAAGATTGTATTTGCAGCAGCAGTGTTCAGAAAGAAGTCCTGGGCCGTGTAATGAAATAGTTTGTCTGAAACATAAATAAAAAGACAGCTCCTGTCTCAAAAAAAAATTAAGCTAAAATGTGAAATAAAACAAAGAAGGGGCTTTTGTTTGTTTGTTTCTGCTAAGAAACCTGAAAATGACTGAATTCAACAATTATCCAACTTCAGCAAGAAGGTAGTGTTTCGCAGCTTCAAACAGAAAGCAGTGGATATGCATATCTAGGCCCTGTCACCAGAAGAGGGCACTAGATTCCCACCATATGGTTTCTGGAAATTCCAGAAATTCCATCTCTCTGGTTCTGATTCTTTCAGTCACTGCAGGCCTGCCTTTAGTGAGAGAATGAACACCATTCCTCTCGTTCCTCCCTGTCTTTCCCCTGTCTGTGTCTGTCACATCCTGGGTACACAGAGGGCCTGCCACTTATGCCTGAGATGTAGCCTGGGGCTGGGAGAAGGAAGAGAGTGAGTCCCAGGGGGAGCCTCGGGCAGAGGATTCCATGCAGGAGGCCTCACCATCTCTGAGGAGGCCATGGGGGAGGGGTGAAGGGAAGGTCAACGTACAGTCAGTCCTGCACAGCTGATGACAACTTATGCTGGAGAGGTTGTGGGGGAAAAGGGAATGAACACTTCTGCATTGCTGGTGGGAATGCAGGCTAGTAGAGCCCCTTTGGATATCAGCGTGGCAATTTCTCAGAGAAGTAGGAAACAACCTTCCTTAAGACCCAGCAATACCACTTTTGGGTATATATATCCAAGATTTCTGTTCAATTGAATCTTAAAGTGTGCCACCGCTGCCCAGACAGAGAGAAGATTTTTTTTTATGATTTATTTGACTTTATATGTGCAATGGTGTGAGGGTGTTAAATCACCCAGGAACTGGATTTACAATCACGTATGACCTGGCATATGGGTGCTGGGAATGCAAACCAGTTCCTCAGAGACACCGAACCATCTCTCCAAGCCATTAATTTTAAAAAAAAAAATATGTTTCTCTGGGTGTGCCTGTGTGTGTGTGTGTGTGTGTGTGTGTGTGTGTGTGTGTTTATGGAACGGCTTTTGAACTCATCAAGATGAAAGCATTCAAAAGGACGGGTTCCATATCTGGCAGCAGCAGGTGGATCTCTGGGAGTTTGAGGCCAGCCTGGTGGTCGAAAAGAACTTGCTCCAAAGACAGGCTCCAAAGCAACAGAGAAACCCTGCCTCGAAAATCAAAACCAAAACACAAACCAAAAAAAAATAAAACATAAATTAAACTAGAGAAAATGAGAGAGAGAGAGAGAGAGAGAGAGAGAGAGAGAGAGAGAGAGAGAGAGAGAGAGAGAGAAATGTCAATTTGTCAATTTACAGACAGGAAATAAGAAAAAAAACGAAACCACAATGTCAGCAAGATGACAGCAGCCTGGTTTATATAGTGAGTTAAAGGTAATATTCAGAGAAACCCTGCACAAAAAAAAAAAAAATAATAATAAAAGAAGAAAACAGATGGCTGGAGAGATGGCTTAGTGGTAAAGTGGTAAAGAGCATTGCCCGCTCTTCCAAAGGTCCTGGGTTCAGTTCCCAGCGACCACATACATGATGGCTCACAACCATCTGTAATAAGGTCTGGTTCCCTCTTCTGGCCTGCAGGCATACGCACAGATAGAATATTGTATACATAACAAATAAATAAATATTTAAAGAAAAGAAAAAGAAAACAAAAAAGAAAGAAAGGAAGGAAGGAAGGAAGGAAGGAAGGAAGGAAGGAAGGAAGGAAAAAACAGCTGGTTTCCTTTTTTTCTTTGTTTATCTCAGGTTATTTATTTTTATTTAATTTTTTCTAAAATTGCAGCAGCAGCAGTATATTTTGGGCAGCTGACTACTTTCATGGAAGTGTTCAAAAATAAGTCTTGGGCCATGTAGTGAGATAGATTGTCTGGAACACACACAAAAAGCCAATTCCTGTCTAAAAAAAAAAGTTAAAATGTGAAATAATAAAATAAATAAGGTGTTTTTTTTGTTTTTTTTTTTGTTTTTTTTGCAATGAGTAAATTCAAGTCAACAACTTTTAATTTCCCAACTCCAACAGGAAAGGCAGCAGATATCCATATCAAAGAGGTCCAGTGAAGTTGTAGCCACACCCTTTAATGTTTGTGTCCCAAGGACAGGGAGTTAGGAGATAAATGATCTTGATCTTGAGCAGGAGATCAGAAAACTCAAAACAACAATCAAACACAAACCAAGCAGGAAGAAATGACACAGAGGCCAGCCTTGTCTACCAAGGAAGATCCAGGACTGTGACATAGATAAACCCTGTCTCACAAAACCAAACCCAAAAAACAGAAGAATTAGGAAAGTGTTCCTGAAACACCACAAACCAACTAGATGACACTTACTAGCACTCAAAGGTGGATGAATTATAAAACAGAGAGAAATTTTTTTTGATGAAATCCAACCTGCTTTCTTGGTCAAAGCTGTACAGCCATTAGGACGAGAGGGAACATATGTCCATCTCTCAATTTAAAAAAAAAAGGCTAGAATCTCACATGATGGTAAAAGATGAAAATCTTACAGCTGACACCATCGAACCTCAAGTGAGAAAAGCTTGAAAGGATGCCACAGGAGACAGACAGTTGCCCAATGAACTCTTGCCATTCTCCTGGGGATGTTTTGCCCCCGAGGATTTTAGAACAACTAAAATCCCTCTTATCTTTGTTTTTGTTTTTTTTTATACTTATTTATTTATTATGTATACAATATTCTGTTTGTGTGTATGCCTGCAGGCCAGAAGACGGCACCAGACCCCATTACAGATGGTTGTGAGCCATCATGTGGTCGCTGGGAATTGAACTCAGGACCTTTGGAAGAGCAGGCACTGCTCTTAACCTCTGAGCCATCTCTCCAGCCCTTTATCTTTGTTTTTGCTTTCCATCCCCACCCTGGTCAGCAGAGGACACCTGGATGTTTGAAAGGATTTGTTTTTATTTCATGTAAGTAGAAGAAGGTTCCTCGGACATAACTCTGAGAAGCTCATTCCATGCTTCTGCTGCTGGGTAATCATTTATTTATCTGGCTTATGTCGGGGTGGGGGGGGGCAGGGGAAGCTGAAGCCTTGTCCTTTGGGCTCCAGGCTCTCCATTCTGCATCAAAAACTCGAGTGTACAGTGAGCCCATGTCTGTCCTGCCAGCCAGCACTCAGGAACTGGAAAGACAAGGATCAGGAGGTCATCTTCAACAACACAGCAAGTGCGAACCGTCCTGGTAGGAAACGGACCCTCTAAAAGAAATCAATAAAATGACACTTTTATTTTTTATTTTTTCTGTCTGAATTGAAAACGTTCCAAATACTTCATTATGTTAGTATTCCTGGGAATGATATCAAAAGGAGAATTTTTCATATAATTCCATGGCTGTTTTAATTTTCTCTGTGCCAGGCAGAGGCAGGCAGATCTCTGTGAGTTTGAGGCCAGCCTGTTTTACAGTTCCAGGACAGGTGCCAAAGCTACAGCGAAACCTTGTCTCAGAAAACAAAACAAAACAAAACAAAAAAAAAATTCTCTGTCTCTCATGTTTTTCACTAAGCAGGCCCAGGATCCCTAAGAGCCTGTAGATGATCTAGAAGATCTCCTGTTGCAGGGGCCCTGGCCTCCACTCCTGTCCCCTGAGGGTACCTAGTAGGAGTGAGACTCCAGATTTAACAGATTTGTCAAGTTCAAGGTCACCACCCCTTCCGAACAGGTAAAACTCCTTGCTGTACCATTAAAGGGTGAGGCTACAACTTGATTGATCCGCTTAGATATGCATATTTTTGTTGTTGTTGTTTTGTGGGGCAGGAAAAGATATCCAAGTGGGAATTTTTCCATGGCTGTTTTAATTTTCACAGACTCGGTATTTAGTATGAGAAGTGGGGTGTGGGGTTGTACAAACACAGCTACTGAAAAAGAACCCCAAGAAAGCAAGCAAGTGGTTGCCAAGGTGAAATGTGTTTGAAAGGCATTTAGGTGGCAGAGAACTGCTCTTGCTCCCTCCCTCCCTCCCTCCCCTCCCTCCCTCCCTCCCTCCCTCCCTCCCTCTCACCAGGCCATAATTGTGGCAGCCCCTTGGCCCCGTTGGTCCTTTCACTGATCAGGCAGACACACTCTTTGTTTTATTTTTTAATTTTTGAATTGTGGGTGAAGTCAATTAATTGAGCTCTTAATAATTTATTATTATTATTAGTAGTATTAGTATTAGTAGTAGTAGTAGTAGTAGTTTATTTGTGGTTTTTCTACATAGGCGTTCCCCCTGTGTATCCTTGTTTGCCCTGGAACTCACTTTGTAGACAAGGCTGGCCTCAGACTCACAGAGATCTAGCTGTCCCTGCCTCTACCTCTGCCTCCAAATGCTGGAATTAGAGGCCTGTACTAAACACACTTTTTTCCCCAAGACAGGGTTTCTCTGTGTCTGTCGCTTTGCCTTTGCTGAAACTCACACTGCAGAACAAGGTAGCCTCAAACTCACAGTGATCTGCCTGCCTCTGCCACTCCTGATCTCTGAGGGCCCAGAACTGAAAATAAAGAAATGCGCTGCCACCATTACTCAGATAGGCAACTGCCCAAAATATACTGCTGCTGCTGCAATTTAAAAAAAAAAAAAAACTAAAATAACTGGAGATAAACAAAGAAAAAAAGGAAAACACCTGTTTTTCCTTCCTTCCTTCCTTCCTTCCTTCCTTCCTTCCTTCCTTCCTTCCTTCCTGTCTTCCTTCCTTGTTTTTTCTGTTTTTTTCTTTTATTATTTTTTTGGTGCAGGGTTTCTCTGTAACCTTTAACTCACTCTATAAACCAGCCTGTCATCTTGGTAACATTATGGTTTTGTTTTGTTTTTTAATTTCTGGTCTGTAAATTGACAAATCAACACCCCCCCACTCTCTCTCCCTCTCTCATTTAATTTATGTTTTATTTATTTTTTTTTTTTTGGTTTGTGTTTTTGTTTTGATTTTCAAGGCAGGGTTTGTCTGTTGCTTTGGAGCCTGTCTTTGGAACAAGCTCTTTTCAACCAGGCTGGCCTCAAACTCCCAGAGATCCACCTGCCTCTCTGCCAGATATGGAACCAGTCTTTTTGAATGTTTTCATCTTGGTGAGTTCAAAAGCCACCCCATAAACACACACACACACACACACACACACACAAACACACACGCACGCACGCACGCATGCACGCACGCACGCACACACATGCACACACAGAGAAACATAATTTTTTTAAAAAAATTAAGGTCTTGATGGCTCAGTGGCTCTGAGGAAGTGGTTTCCATTCCTGGCACCCGTATGGCAGCTCATACATGATTGTAAACCAGTTCCTGGATGATCTGACACCCTCATACCATTGCACATATAAAGTTAAATAAATCTGTACTCCATTTTGTGAACTGGATTATTTGTTCTGGAGATGACCAATTTCTGGAGTTCTTTGTATATTTTGGAGAGCAGACCTCTGCCTGATGTGGGCTTAGTGAAGATCTTTTCCCATTCTGTAGGCCGTCCGTCGTTTTGTCTTGTTGACTGTGTCCTTTGCTTTTCATAAGCTTTTCAGGTTTAGGAGGTCCCATTAATAGATTAATTGTTTCTCTTGTTGGGCCCTAAAGCCCCACCAAGGAGGAGGTCGCCCCAAGAGACACTCTCAGCACGGTTGACGCAATAGCAAGAGGAATTTTTATTCTGCCACGGCAGAGGTCCCTCAGCCTCGAGAGGAGAGGGACCCCTGCTTTGTCTATTACAAGCCCTTTTAAAGGAAAAAAACCACAAAATCAGGGAGGGGGGTAGTACAGAATCAAAGGGAAATTCCAAAAATCATTTGTCAACTATTGTGACTAGTTCATTCAATGGTCAGCTAACTCTACTTAATCAATGTTATGGCGATTACAAGGAAGAACACCTGTAGGTCGTCTCACCCCAGTTCCAGGGTACGAGTCTATTGAAGAAAGACTACAATGGGGATGGAAAGGACTCAAAGCTCCAGTGCACGTGTGGTTGGTTACCAGGGTCCTGGTTCCCAGGAAGGGGGGTGCAGTTATGCTAAGGTGCCCAAAAGTCTTTCACCCTCAGTGTCTGTGCTGCTGGGGTTCTATTTAGGAAGTGGTTCCCTGTGCCAATGCGTTCAAGTGTACTTCCCACTTTCTCTTCTATAAGGTTCAGTGTGGCTGGCTTTATTATGTTGAGGTCTTTGATGCATCTGGACTCGAGTTTTGGGCATCTAGATAGATAGGGCACTAGTTTCATTTTTCTACATGTTGATATCCAGTTAGGCCAGCACCACTCGTTCAATATGCTTTCTTTTATCCATTGGATTTTTTTTTTTTTTTTTTTTTTTTTTTTGCTTCTTTATCAAAGATCAGGTGTTCGAAGATGTGTGGATCGATATCCGGGTCTTCTGTTCGGTTCCATTGGTCCTCCTGTCTGTTGTTATGCCAGGACCAACCAGGCTCTTTTCAGTGCTGTAGCTTACAGAGTCTTCTTTAAGGTGGGGCACAGAAGAGGTTAACCTAATAAGGTACCTTAGCTCTTCGGCTTTTCTAGCCGATAGGAATCCAGTAGAGTTGGTGTCAAGGTTCACACTGACACTAACAGCTGTAACTTGAGCAGAATTTGTGATCCACATGAAATCCGCAATGAACTGCAGCAAATCTGTGGCACTCAAACTTGCTCAGTCTCAGTTTCTGAACATTCAGATGTCTGCAATGATCACTGGCTTCAGGTTTTTTTGTTTCTTTGTGAGGGTGTCAGATCACCCAGGAACTGGAGTTACAATGATATATGAGCTACCATACGGGTGCTGGAAATGGAAACCACTTTCTCAGAGCCACCGAGCCAGCTCTCTCTCCAAGCCCTTAATTTAAAAAAAAATTGTGTTTCTCATTTAATAATAATAATAATAATAATAATAGAAGAAGAAGAAGAAGAAGAAGAAGAAGAAGAAGAAGAAGAAGAAGAAGAAGAAGAAGAAGAAGAAGAAGAAGAAGAAGAAGAAGAAGAAGAAGAAGAAGAAGAAGAAGAAGACAGAGAAAACAGAAAGGAAGGAAGAAAAACAGCTATTTTCCTTTTTTCTTTGTTTATCTCAGGTTATTTATTTTTATTTATTTTCTTTAAAATTGCCGCAGCAGCAGCAGCCGTATATTTTGGGCAGCTGACTACTTTCATGGAACTGTTCAGAAAGAAGTCCTGGGCAATGTAGTGACATAGATTGTCTGGAACACACACAAAAAGCCAATTCCTGTCTAAAAAAAAAAGTTAAAATGTGAAATAATAAAATAAATAAGGTGGTTTTTTTTTCTTTTTCTTTTTTTTTTTTTTTTTTTTTTTTTTTGCAATGAGTAAATTCAAGTCAACAACTTTTAATTTCCCAACTCCAACAGGAAAGGCAGCAGATATCCATATCAAAGAGGTCCAGTGGAGTTGTAGCCACACCCTTTAATGTTTGTGTCCCAAGGACAGGGAGTTAGGAGAGAAATGATCTTGATCTTGAACAGGAGATCAGAAAACTCAAAACAACAATCAAACACAAACCAAGTAGGAAGAAATGACACAGAGGCCAGCCTTGTCTACCAAGGAAGATCCAGGACTGTGACATAGATAAACCCTGTCTCACAAAACCAAACCCAAAAAAACAGAAGAATTAGGAAAGTGTTCCTGAAACACCACAAACCAACTAGATGACACTTACTAGCACTCAAAGGTGGATGAATTATAAAACAGAGAGAAATTTTTTTGATGAAATCCAACCTGCTTTCTTGGTCAAAGCTGTACAGCCATTAGGACGAGAGGGAACATATGTCCATCTCTCAATTTAAAAAAAAATGCTAGACTCTCACATGATGGTAAAAGATGAAAATCTTACAGCTGACACCATCGAACCTCAAGTGAGAAAAGCTTGAAAGGATGCCACAGGAGACAGACGGTTGGTTTCCCAATGAACTCTTGCCATTCTCCTGGGGACGTTTTGCCCCCGAGGATTTTAGAACAACTAAAATCCCTCTTATCTTTGTTTTTGTTTTTTAATATTTATTTATTCATTATGTATACAATATTCTGTTTGTGTGTATGCCTGCAGGCCAGAAGAGGGCACCAGACCCCATTACAGATGGTTGTGAGCCACCATGTGGTTGCTGGGAATTGAACTCAGGACCTTTGGAAGAGCAGGCAATGCTCTTAACCTCTGATCCATCTCTCCAGCCCCTTATCTTTGTTTTTGCTTTCCATCCCCACCCCGGTCAGCAGAGGACACCTGGATGTTTGAAAGGATTTGTTTTTATTTCATGTAAGTAGAAGGTTCCTCGGACATAACTCTGAGAAGCTCATTCCATGCTTCTGCTGCTGGGTAATCATTTATTTATCTGGCTTATGTCGGGGGGGCAGGGGAAGCTGAAGCCTTGTCCTTTGGGCTCCAGGCTCTCCATACTGCATCAAAAATACTCGAGTGTACGGTGAGCCCATGTCTGTCCTGCCAGCCAGCACTCAGGAACTGGAAAGACAAGGATCAGGAGATCATCTTCAACAACACAGCAAGTGCGACCCATCCTGGTAGGAAACGGACCCTCTAAAATAAATCAATAAAATGACACTTTTATTTTTTTTTTCTGTCTGAATTGAAAACGTTCCAAATACTTCATTATGTTAGTATTTCTGGGAATGATATCAAAAGGAGAATTTTTCATATAATTCCATGGCTGTTTTAATTTTCTCTGTGCCAGGCACAGGCAGGCAGATCTCTGTGAGTTTGAGGCCAGCCTGTATTACAGTTCCAGGACAGGTGCCAAAGCTACAGAGAAACCTTGTCTCAGAAAACAAAACAAAACAAAAAAATTCTCTGTCTCTCATGTTTTTCACTAAGCAAGCCCAGGATCCCTAAGAGCCTGTAGATGATCTAGAAGATCTCCTGTTGCAGGGGCCCTGGCCTCCACTCCTGTCCCCTGAGGGTACCTAGTAGGAGTGAGACTCCAGATTTAACAGATTTGTCAAGTTCAAGGTCACCACCCCTTCCCAACAGCTAAAACTCCTTGCTGAACCATTAAAGGGTGAGGCTACAACTTGATCGATCTGCTTAGATATGCATATGTTTGTTGTTGTTGTTTTGTGGGGAAGTAAAAGATATCCAAGTGGGAATTTTTCCATGGCTGTTTTAATTTTCTCAGACTCGGTATTTAGTATGAGAAGTGGGGTGTGGGGTTGTACAGACACAGCTACTGAAAAAGAACCCCAAGAAAGCAAGCAAGTGGTTGCCAAGGTGAAATGTGTTTGAAAGGCATTTAGGTGGCAGAGAACTGCTCTTGCTCCCTCCCTCCCTCCCTCCCTCCCTCCCTCCCTCCCTCCCTCCCTCCCTCCCTCCCTCCCTCCCTCCCTCCCTTCCTCCCTCTCACCAAGCCATAATTGTGGCAGCCCCTTGGCCCCATTGGTCCTTTCACTGACCAGTCAGACACACTCTTTGTTTTATTTTTTAATTTTTGAATTGTGGGTGAAGTCAATTAATTGAGCTCTTAATAATTTATTATTATTATTATTATTATTATTATTATTATTATTATTATTATTTTATTTGTGTTTTTTCTACATAGGCGTTCCCCCTGTGTATCCTTGTTTGCCCTGGAACTCACTTTGTAGACAAGGCTGGCCTCAGACTCACAGAGATCTAGCTGCCCCTGCCTCTACCTCTGCCTCCAAATGCTGGAATTAAAGGCCTGTAGTAAACACACTTTTTCCCCAAGACAGGGTTTCTCTGTGTCTGTCGCTTTGCCTTTGCTGAAACTCACACTGCAGAACAAGGTAGCCTCAAACTCACAGTGATCTGCCTGCCTCTGCCACTCCTGATCTCTGAGGGCCCAGAACTGAAAATAAAGAAATGCGCTGCCACCATTACTCAGATAGGCAGCTGCCCAAAATATACTGCTGCTGCTGCAATTTAAAAAAAAAAAAAACTAAAATAACCCGAGATAAACAAAGAAAAAAAGGAAAACACCTGTTTTTTCTTCCTTCCTTCCTTCCTTCCTTTCTTCCTTCCTTCCTTCCTTCCTTCCTTCCTTCCTTCCTTCCTTCCTGTCTTCCTTCCTGTCTTCCTTCTTGTCTTCCTCCCTTGTTTTTTTTCTGTTTTCTTCTTTTATTATTTTTTTGGTGCAGGGTTTCTCTGTAACCTTTAACTCACTATATAAACCAGCCTCTCATCTTGGTAACATTATGTTTTTTTTTTTTTTTTAATTTCTGGTCTGTAAATCGACAAATCAACATCCCCCCTCCCCTCTCATTTAAGTTATGTTTTTTTTTTTTTTTTTTTGTTGGTGTTTTTGTTTTGATTTTCGAGACAGGGTTTGTCTGTTGCTTTGGAGCCTGTCTTTGGAACAAGCTCTTTTCAACCAGGCTGGCCTCAGACTCCCAGAGATCCACCTGCCTCTCTGCCAGATATGGAAACAGTCTTTTTGAATGTTTTCATCTTGGTGAGTTCAAAAGCCACCCCATCCATAAACACACACACACACACACACACACACACACACACGCACGCACGCACGCACGCACGCACGCACGCACGCACGCACGCACGCACATGTACACACAGAGAAACATAATTTTTTAAAAAAATTAAGGGCTTGATGGCTCAGTGGCTCTGAGGAAGTGGTTTCCATTCCTGGCACCCGTATGGCAGCTCATACATGATTGTAAACCAGTTCCTGGATGATCTGACACCCTCACACCATCGCACATATAAAGTTAAATAAATCTGTACTCCATTTTGTGAACTGGATTATTTGTTCTGGAGATGACCAATTTCTGGAGTTCTTTGTATATTTTGGAGAGCAGACCTCTGCCTGATGTGGGCTTAGTGAAGATCTTTTCCCATTCTGTAGGCCATCCGTCATTTTGTCTTGTTGACTGTGTCCTTTGCTTTTCATAAGCTTTTCAGGTTTAGGAGGTCCCATTAATAGATTAATCGTTTCTCTTGTTGGGCCCTAAAGCCCCACCAAGGAGGAGGTCGCCCCAAGAGACACTCTCTGCACGGTTGATGCAATAGCAAGAGGAATTTTTATTCTGCCACGGCAGAGGTCCCTCAGCCTCGAGAGGAGAGGGACCCCTGCTTTGTCTATTACAAGCCCTTTTAAAGGAAAAAAACCACAAAATCAGGGAGGGGGTAGTACAGAATCAAAGGGAAATTCCAAAAATCATTTGTCAACTATTGTGACTAGTTCATTCAATGGTTAGCTAACTCTACTTAATCAATGTTATGGCGATTACAAGGAAGAACACCTGTAGGTCGTCTCACCCCAGTTCCAGGGTATGAGTCTATTGAAGAAAGACTACAATGGGGATGGAAAGGACTCAAAGCTCCAGTGCACGTGTGGTTGGTTACCAGGGTCCTGGTTCCCAGGAAGGGGGGTGCAGTTATGCTAAGGTGCCCGAAAGTCTTTCACTCTCAGTGTCTGTGCTGATGGGGTTCTATTTAGGAAGTGGTTCCCTGTGCCAATGCGTTCAAGTGTACTTTACTTCCCACTTTCTCTTCTATAAGGTTCAGTGTGGCTGGCTTTATTATGTTGAGGTCTTTGATGCATCTGGACTCGTGTTTTGGGCATCGAGATAGATAGGGGACTAGTTTCATTTTTCTACATGTTGATATCCAGTTAGGCCAGCACCACTCGTTCAATATGCTTTCTTTTTTCCATTGGATATGTTTTTGTTTCTTTATCAAAGATCAGGTGTTCGAAGATGTGTGGATCGATATCCGGGTCTTCTATTCGGTTCCATTGGTCCTCCTGTCTGTTCTTATGCCAGGACCAGTCTCTTTTCAGTGCTTTAGCTTACAGAGTCTTCTTTAAGGTGGGGCACAGAAGAGGTTAACCTAATAAGGTTACCTTAGCTCTTCGGCTTTTCTAGCCGATAGGAATCCAGTAGAGTTGGTGTCAAGGTTCACACTGACACTAACAGCTGTAACTTGAGCAGAATTTGTGATCCACATGAAATCCGCAATGAATTGCAGCAAATCTGTGGCACTCAAACTTGCTCAGTCTCAGTTTCTGAACATTCAGATGTCTGCAATGATCACTGGCTTCAGGTTTTTTGTTTCTTTGTTTGTGAGGGTGTCAGATCACCCAGGAACTGGAGTTACAATGATATATGAGCTACCATACGGGTGCTGGAAATGGAAACCACTTTCTCAGAGCCACCGAGCCAGCTCTCTCTCCAAGCCCTTAATTTAAAAAAAAATTGTGTTTCTCATTTAATAATAATAATAATAATAATAATAGAAGAAGAAGAAGAAGAAGAAGAAGAAGAAGAAGAAGAAGAAGAAGAAGAAGAAGTAGAAGAAGAAGAAGAAGAAGAAGAAGAAGAAGAAGAAGAAGAAGAAGAAGAAGAAGAAGAAGAAGAAGAAGTAGAAGAAGAAGAAGAAGAAGAAGAAGAGAAGAAGAAGGAAGAA